>NC_081200.1:37687799-37722799 GCF_902713425.1 Acipenser ruthenus | reverse complement strand
GTGGGAAGAGACTAGAGTTGGACGTGAATTAATTTGATTCTGTACATAATTCTCCTTCAATGGGTTTCTCTGTCCCATTGCAAAGGCATGAAAAGCAGACACCGAGTTTGATTGCTCAATATTCATCTACATTTTCCTCTCTATGGGCACAATATGCTTGGCTTAATTAACTTTTCTCAAAGGTGAAGCAGTGCGCACCATCTGCTGTGAGACAATCACATTTGTATGCTTCTTGGACTAATCCTGTTACATCATAATGCCACCAAAACAAAAACTTCCAAATAGTATCTTACTTGAAAAACAAAAGTACCTTAATGCATAATAATGGAACTAGCCATTTTCAGCTCTTGTGTAGATACTGTGAGATAGAGAAACTGAAACAAAAAATCAAGCTGCATTCAAATCTAAACACAGTATTTAAGCCATTTTCACATCAAATCAAATTTTTTAAAAAAAATTAAAATGAAATACTGCATGCTTTAAAAGCCAAGCTCAAGAACGATTGTATGGGTAGAGCATCATGGGTGGAGCATCATCGCCTCCCCAGACGAAAAGGAAAGAATAACGTGAAATTAAAAAAACACTAATAATTTTCCCTAGTTCTGTCACTTAATTTTTTTTTTTAATAAACCTCAAGGACCACACAGTGCCATCAAGGGCCAACTGAACTTGCTCTAAAGCTGGGTCATTATTTGATCTTTGTGGCTGGTAATCTGATTATCTCATTGTGGAGGTAAACTTCAGACCCAATCTTGTTAGCAGCTGGCTGGAATGGATTACTACAGCTACTGAACTGGAAAATGAGCTGAGCAGTTTGGCTTTGGCCTTGCTCTCTTTGAGACCTGGGATGTCTCCTTCAGGGTGTCTGCTTTTTTTGGGGAGGGGGGGGGTTCTACGGCCTTCTGAATTAATATATTACCCTTGAGATCTTGAGATGCAAAGTAAGCATTTTTGTTTTTTCACCAGTCTTGTGAACAACAGAGCAATTGAAGAAAAAACTACTGCATATTATGTTTTGTTTCATGATTTTTAAGTAAAGGGTGCTACCAAATGATTAGGCCGATGACTGGGCAAAGTAAGCAGCCTTGTTGCTTTTATATTTTAAAATGAACAGGGTTGCTAAAATATGCAAATGCCTCCACAAGAGTTGTGTGGTCTCTGTCTAAGACACTCACAGTTTTGCTTGTGGTCTTATTGCGGCACTGAGTACTTTTACAGTGAATGCACACCACAGTCAAAAGCACAAAAAGTCTCAAAAAAAGCTTGAAAGGGTTCAAAGAATCCAAAAGACAAAAAGGACTAAGCTGAGGGTTTTTATGTACACTGAAAAGAAGAAAATATCAGTTCTCTATTGCAGCCTGTTATGGCAATGTTACCCATATCAAAGCATTATGTGGCCACAGAAAGGGTACTGAAAATTCTCTTGCACACCATATGCAAAGATGAAATAAGCACAATTTGGGCAGGCGGCGATTTTGTTACATGAACCACTGAATGCTCTTTTTGACACACTATTGAGTGAACAAGGAATTCAAAGAGTTTGAATTCGATCAAGTTTTCTGCCTCAATAGGTTATAATCAGTCCTAAAGTATTGAGCACTACACGGTGTAGTGGGCTACTCTAAAGGCTAATCAGGGTGTTTTCTTCCCTATTATCTTCTCATGCATATGGGTAACAGCACAGAGAAGTAGCTTTTATATTGATCATTTGGAACTAAAATTGTAATATTTAATTCTCGACATGTACCCCGCCAGAATTGCTACATGGCAGCGCACTAATGTTTTAGATTTAAAAAGTGAGTTTTTGTTCTCTTTTCATGAATAAACTTCAAGACAAGTTTTGAATAGAGAGAAGTACTGCTGTATTCCTATGTATAGTGAGCTTGTACAAAAAATGGTAATATATATATATATATATATATATATATAACTTTTTTTTTTTTTTTTTACAAACTGCAAAGCCCATTGCTGCTTACAAACTATTTATCAAGTAGCAATAACATTTATCAGGTAGCAATAATTAAAACCAATGTAAAACTAGAGAAACCGAACAGAAATACATTATGGCTCTAATGCTTTCTTCAGCAGAATTAAATTATCCATTGCTTCTTATGTTGAGTATTGTAGTTCATTCATAAACCAAACATAAATTCTAAGGTAAAAACTGGACAAATAGAATTTTCTTTTTAGCTAAAGCCTTCTTCAGTGTAAATTATTATGATTACTATTTAGCTGGTTAACATATCACCAAAGTTTGTAAACTACAGAGTTATAAAGCATAATATATCTTGTTGAAAACAGTACACTGGAGGCCTCCCCTTACATAATGTTCCAGTGAATATTTTACAATGCCCTAGTACAGAAATACACTGGAAACATTAACCCACTGAATTAGAGTCAACCTGCTCACTGCATCTGAGAAGAGGTTGGTCTGCCCCTGGGATAGGAATGTACACATAGCACACAACCCTCTTGGTACAGCAGGTAGTGTGTGTGTCTGTATGTCAGTGTGTATGTGTGTGTCTGTATGTCTGTGTGTGTGTGTTTGTGTGTGTGTATGTCTGTGTGTGCGTGTCTGTATATCTGTCTGTGTGTGTGTATGTCTGTATGTCTCTGTGTGTGTGCGTGTCTGTATGTCTGTGTGTGTGTGCGTGTGTGTGCGTGTGTATGTCTGTATGTCTGTGTGTGTGTCTGTATGTCTGTGTGTGTGTGTGTGTGTATGTCTGTATGTGTGTCTGTATGTGTATGTCTGTGTGTGTGTGTGTGTGTCTGTATGTCTGTATCTGTGTGTGTGTGTGTCTGTATGTCTGTGTGTGTGTGTCTGTGTGTGTGTGTGTGAGTGTGTCTGTGTGTGTGTGTGTCTGTATGTCTGTGTGTGTGTGTGTGTGAGTCTGTATGTCTGTGAGTGTGAGTGTGTGTGTGTGTGTGTGTGTGTCTGTATGTCTGTGTGTGTATGTGTGTGTGTGTCTGTATGTCTGTGAGTGTGTGTGTTTGTGTCTGTATGTCTGTGTGTGTGAGTGTGTGTGAGTGTGTGTGTTTGTGTCTGTATGTCTGTGTGTGTGTGTGTGTGAGTGTGGCCCCAGGTAAAGGTCAGCAGGTACACCTGAGGCTGCACTCCTTGCATATGCATGTCTAACATCTCAAATGGATACAGGTTACATTCTCCACCTTTGGATTATGAATGGGGGGGGGGAGCATATTAGTGTTGCACTGTGCTCTGCAGCCCATAGGCAATCATTGTTCACTGAAGCCTGTGCAACAGTGATATGCTGCCCCACCTCCCTTGCGCACAATCAGACTTGAGACATCTGTTCGATTTTTTTTGATAGTTAGAAATAATGATATGCTACACCTAAAATGTATAGGCTAACAATTAAACTGCCAACATTTTTACAATACAATTGAATAGTATTTCATGACATAGAAGCTAATGCTAGAATTGATTTGAGGGTTTTCTTTTCCTGTAATTGTACCTTCCACTCTCAAATGTGCTTAAATGCCCATCACATTCACTTCAGCACAAAATACTCTTTCTAAAGATAGACTTTACACCAGACGAATCTGCCTTGCATCATACAATAAAGAGATCTGCTTGAAACACAAGACAAACAATTTAGCCTAATGCCAATTTTGCTTGTGCCAGCAATGAAAAAAAAAGTGATTTACTTTAAACTCAATCTTTATTTGAACATAAAGGAGGGGGACAACTTAGCATCTCTGTGCTTTAAGTCTCTCTACACGATACAACCTGGGCTTTGACACAGAGAAAAAAATTAATGATGGTGCTCATCTTACAAAGGAATTAGATTTCTCTTAGGATATAACTAATTTCCTCTCTGTAATATGCTTATGATTCCGGTGGCAGAAGTCACAGGGAGAGAGAGAGAGAGAGAGAGAGAGAGAGAGAGAGAGAGAGAGAGAGAGAGAGAGAGAGAGAGAGAGAGAGAGAGAAGCTCATGCCTTCATTATCAGGATTCTAGATTAAAATGGTTCATACTGAGACAAAGGCTTTAGATAGGGAGAAAATTGCTAAGATACTTAATCAGCTTTTTAGAAATGAAATGTTATTTAACTGTTTCTTTTCTTTAAGCAAACACAGTTAATAATATCAATTTACCTTTTCTGTTTCTGTCATTATGGATGTTCAAATGTTGCCCCAACTTGGAGCAAAAGGACAGCAGAAAATAACCCTGTCTTCAAAACAATAATTGTATTAGTTTAATAAGTGTCTACATAATTGGTTCTATTGGACATCCTTACAATTCTGGCAATTACATATTCCCCAGATGCCCCTGCCTTGTCCTTTTAGTCTAATCTGAGTGCTTTAGATTACTACTATTAGCCAGATCTCCGTGCATTGTGAAGGAATAATAGAGGCTTTGGAAAGAAACATGTTACAATGCAATAATTATTATTTTATAACTGTATCTCCTTATACATTGACCTATAGACTAGCACCCCCCTAATTACTTCAGAAAAAAGAGTGAGCGAACAGCCATACTGAAGACAAAAGAGTAAGACCACTCTTGGTTTTTGGCTATGTTCATTTAATCTTAGAAACTGATGACAGGCAAACGGAAATGAGCTGTGCCCTGGAAGACTGCTGGTTTCTGAAAGGATTACTTAGTACATTTGTTTGCAGTTTTGCTCTGAGTCTCTAGGGGGCGCTATCCCACTGCTGCCACTTCATGTGACAGGGTAGCGTCACGGCCCAGGCTGTTACTGGCAGGAAAGAGACCCAGAGACAGGAAGCTGCAGTTCAAGCGCTGGTGTGCATGTTTATTAACAAAACAACCACAAAAACAGGAACATTACTGGCACGAGGGCCAAAATAAAATGTTCAAACAAAAGACTAAATCACTTGTAGGCCTTTACTACAGCTACAAAACAATACAAACACTCACCCCCAAACTCTGCCAACAAACAAAGGATTTCTGGCTCCTTTTGCACATGTGGCCACTCCCCAGTTAACACCAATTACCTAACTGGGGAACGGTCAAACTTATGATTGCTGGTAGGGACAGATTTAACCCCATCCCTGCCAACCTCACATTGCCACACACACACTATTTACAGCAGGATGGCTTCTGCCCTGCCACAGCAACATACAGTATATTTATCACTGAAATAAAACAACCTTTTTCCCTTACAAAATGAAAGGAGTGTGTGCACAGGGTTCCTCCAGTAATAAGTCTGTATTTGGATCCATAGTAGAAACAGTGCAAGCTTTAATGTTTGCCTTTTTAAGTTGATCTTTTTACCATAAACTTTCTGCCATTAAAATAGTACTTTTTTATGTAACCAAGCAGCGTATGTATTTTTAACAGGACTAAATCCATTAACCACGGTTGACATAGCTTGCCAAGAATATCAATCCTCAAAGCCTCCAAGTATCTTACAGATTAACAACAGTTTGCATTAGTTACAATGATTTGAATGAAACCAGGGTGCATTATTCGACGTTTTAGCAATGTTTATGAAAAACTAAAAAAAAAAAAAAAAAACTAATAATAATAATCTTAGTAGGACAACATGTCTGAAATGATCACAAGAAACAAAGATAATCAGGCTTTTGGGGGGGGGGGTCAATGTATAGTTTCTTGAACATTAACCATCACTGGTGGCCCTCCTTCAGACAGTTAGTGACACTGAAGACTAAATGGTTGATGAACTGAAAACCACCCTGATTGTGTCAGTTGATCTTGAGTTCAAGTGTGTAAAAGCAGCTCTGGAGAGATCTTGGTTTAACAATATGAAGAAAGTGAGAAGAACCATGAGAGAATAGCCAATGCTATTTTAATTATTTAAACAGGCCAAAATACCACAACCCTTAAACTCCATATAATATATAGTCTGAAAAGTCTTTGTATCAGACAGAGATGATCTCACATTAAAACTATTTATACTGTCCAGCTATACTCATTTAACTAAGTATTACAAAAGACAGCTGTAAGAAACAAGCTGATTTTCACCCCACTCAGGGTCAGGATTGGTCAGAGCTCCAGGTCAGTCATGGGGTGGATATCAACACAGACTTCAGTGTGCTTCAGAGCAGAGCGCAACACCAACATGCTTCCCCACCTCACTTCAGTAAACGATCTTTTGAGATTTACAACTCAATTACAATAATGTCACAGGAGTGGATATGAGCAGCAGAAACCAATACAGTACAGTGTTACAAATTAATCAAAATATACTCCATAACCACTCAACAGTTTAGAAAAACGGTCAACACACTATCATGTGACAATGGAACACAGTTAATAACCAGCATGCATCTACTCCAGGTCAACGTATATGAATGGTGTTTTTCACAATTCAAAAGAGTTCCAGTTACAGTAGGTGGAACATGAGAGCAGAAGGCATGGTGACCCAGTGGAGTCCTCATTAACGTGCACACCAGGGAGGGACAAGGGTCCCTGGGATCTCATCCTGCCTTCCCCTCCCCAACATGTATTAGATCACAGACGTACCCAGGTCAATTCCCAGCAAGAGCCCTGTAAACAAAACACTACTAAAGAGGGGACACTCTTCTACAGTTGCTCTAGATACCAATTACACTGGGGTCACAGTTCAGCACTACCCTTGCCACAACACAAGGCAATAAGTGACATTTCAGAGTGAAACTACATCATAATAAGATGCCATGAAAAAAAAAAAGTATTTTGGTTGGGGCTATCAATAAAAAAAATGTTATCCCTAAAACCACTGGAATCACCCTCAAGTGCTCCTACCCGAACTGCAATACAATACAACCCCCTCCCCTCCCCTCCCCTCCCCTCATGACTAATAGCAGCATACAGAATCACTGTGAAGTCAGAACTGGTGAAAACCGACTTTTTATTTTTAACAGCCTGGGTGTGGGTTACATAAGCTAACCACATAATACATAAATATATACTGTAATACTTAATTACCTGGAGGCAGATGAGTATTGACGTAACATAAACCCACCCAATAAAATTAACTTTATACAATGTGAACAAACTGGACAGCCAAACGTAGAGCACATGGAATCTACAGCTGGACCTAGTAAACAGTCAGCCAGGACATACACTTCAGTATAAAACTGAACAAGAATGTAGGAAGTTATCAGCTTTACTCTATAGAAATCCATACCAGCAACGCACACCATATACATCTGCTTTCCTCCAAGAACATTGCCAGCGAGAAGGCGTTATTGTGTGATACCATATGGACGGCGATACCTTCAAATTTCAAACTGACTTTTGGAGAAACTTTCTCCTTTGATTCTCCTCAGACGGCTGAAATAAAAGGGACAGTGATACATATTTTAAGCCCTGTGAATTCACAATGGGGCTTTGGAATAAAGAGGTACAAACCTTTGAACTAAACAAAGGTCCATCACTGTGCACTTCAGTTCACAAGTACCTTGAAAAGAAGATGATGCCAAAGAGAGGGACCAGCTGGCTTTCACCGGCATACCCCTACCGACACAGCACAAGAGGGTCATTTCCACTCTCCACTTCGCCGTGTCATTGACTCCTCTTGCACCAACTCTCTCATCTCAGGCAGCAGTTTTTGCATCCATAGCCCTGTGAAAGCATCCACTCTCAGGTTTACATCTGTGTACCTCTTTGTACTACCCCAAAGCTTACAGCTTTGCAAACTGCATTAAGTTGATTAAAGTGGTACCACAGATAGTTACTATGTGCTCTTACTTCAGCCCTTAGATTAAAGACAAGAAAGCCTGTTTCTCTCTAGGTTGCTGCAAAACTGCTCCTTTCAAAAAGGTCAACAAAAGACAAAAGCTTTTCCAGTGAAAGCAATAGAAAGCTTCTTTTCCAAATGATTTCTAATTGGCCCTTTGTTCTGTATAGATAGCAATTGTGTTTTTCTGGGCTGGGTAAGTTACCCGCAGTTCTCTCTTTAAAAGCTTCACTGAAAGGCTCTGTAGAATATTGGCGTCTAAGTAGGGGTCATTTTCTAAAGTATGCTTATATAGAACAACAAAATCTTAAAATGGAACTTAATGCAGTGTTATAATCAAAGGCAAGATACGACTGAATCCATTTAAAAAAAATGTGTTCCATTGCAAAGCAATTTTTGCATGCTTTTGATGCCACGGATACATTATTTTAGAACATGATAGCCCAATAAAAAAAATAACTGTATTTACTTTTTTTACAACAGAAGAAGAAATTGAAGAAACAAGGTGTTAACTTGAATGGAAAAAAATTATTTACTTGAGAATAAGGTTAACTTATGAATATGCAGTCATTCTAATTTATTTAAAAATGCTATTCTCATTACTAAGTAAGCATCTGCCATCTGAGGGCCAATTATTAGTCTTCTGTCACAGTCTGTTGTTAACCAGCTTACACTGTATGTATCTAAACTGTGTACACTTTCAACAGGTTTATTTTGTTAAATAATATTACTGCTACACTCTTGTGTTAATATACTGAGCATCAAAAGAAACTTAGCATTTATATTTGAGCATCAAAAGAAACGTATCACTTATATTTGAGCATCAAAAGAAAAGTATCAATTATATTTGGATAAAATTCACTAGATGTGATCGAAAAATGACAAACTCTGTTTTAGAGCAGGTGCAGTGACTTTTTATTGTGCTGATTAACAATTGACATCACGAAGATGCTGCAAAATGATCTGTCGATCTTGGGCAGGTGATGTGACTCTTGGTCTCCCAGTTCGTGGCCTGTCATTGACAGAGTGTGTCTGGTTATACCGTCTCGCCAGGTTTGAAATTGCTGGCTGTGAGCACCCAAGACAGCGAGCCACAGCACGCTGCCCTAGTCCAGTCTCCAACATGTCGATTGCACGAAGGCGCTGCTCTCTTGACAGACGTGGCATGTTGTTTTTTTTTCTGTGATTTTCGTTATTGCTTTTATTCAAGCTTGCAATTCAACAGCTGAAATCACTCCATATCCAGTGTCCAACTGTCTCACTAATTAGGTGATTAAGTGCATATGCTTCAGTCATAGTCACTCAAGCGTGTCATGGTCAAGGATGAATGATCGAGTGATTAAAAAGAAACCAAAAACATTTTGTCAATGACCATTATTTATATACCTTATTTTTTTCACAAATAAATGTGTTGTAATAGTGATAAGTTTCTTTTGATGCTCGGTATATATTATTGTAAATTTAAAACACATATACATCACCCCACTACATATATCCTTATATTGTGCCATATGTGCTGTGTTTCATTTTTATCACCCCTAAAAATAGAATTCTTGACAAGTTGTGAATTCTCCAGTCTTATTAAGATTCTACAGTATGGCTAAGGCAAATAAGGACAGGTAAAACAAGATCACGGAAAAACTGACATGTTCAGTGTTCTAAAAATCCTATTGTGTGTAGTTTTTTTTTTAAATTTTATTTTGTATCTATTCCAAGTTGAAATAAATTAATGTGCAAATGACCATTTATTTCCCTTATTTCATTTCCCATGGCATGGAATTGTATTTATTTTTTTTCACTTAAAAATGATCTGTCTTAGTGAAAATACAGTCGAGCATAATTCCTGACTGAAATGGTTGGCAGGAACTTTGATATTTAAGGAGCTGCCTGTAAGGGGCCAGGTGGTGTTTATGCAGATGGATGAACACATAACAATGTGCTCTTCCTTGCAGATTAAACATTAACGTTTCGAATGTGACAAATCAGATGTTCGTCTTCCGGACTCCTGCGCTGTTGTAAAACGAGGATGGAAGAATTGCTGGCTAGGTGTAAGAGTGTTTGATAATGCTGAGGAGGAACAGTGCCTGCAACAGTGTTTCTGGTCACCAGATAGTGGAGCAGAATAGACAGAGTTAATGCAGAGGAAGTCTTTTCTTTCTCTGCGTGAGAAGGTGTGCTGACCACTCTCTCCACCTCACTCAAAAACAGCAGGGGACTCCTAACAACAGGCAATTACCTATCTGTGTATTCTCACAGTGCTGAGCAGCTGATTAGGTGTAGCTTGAAAGGACTTGACCAGTCTTGTGCATTTCAGTCATGTGTCTGGATGTTTGCGTTTATCCACGTCAAAAAAAACACAATAAAATTAATTGGTGCGCAGGTACATTCATTGACTCTCGAATTTTAATTATTCTAAACAGTGGCTGACACCAGACCAAGATTAACCCTCCAAAATTTTTTTATTTAATTCATATATATATATATATATATATATATATATATATATATATATATATATATATATATTATAAGCATTTATTGAAACTATAGACCTCATTTATAACCTCTTACTGCTGCAAGTAATTGCAGCCATTGCTTGTGTGGCTTCCGGAATGCTGTTGTGCCAAGCAGGATTTAAAAAGAGATGAAATGTCTTTCTAAAGCCAAAACTGCTTTTTGCAAATGTAAACAGCCAAACTATTTATGGCTCAGTTTTGCCATATGGCAAATAAATAGTTACTTAATTATTGTCTAACCACACCATTTATGTTGTTATTGTTTTTGCATATGACCTGCCTGCATTATTCAATCCTATACACCACAGTGTCAAAGTTTAAAACGTGTTTTACACACAAGTCTTCTGGTTCTATTGTACATCTCTATTGCAGAAATGTTTTGTGATTTGCAAAGTCAAATATGTCCTCTGAAATAAATCGCTCTTCAGTTGGTCCACGGAGACAAAGAAGCTTAAGTTTAAAACTTACCAGCTTCCAGCTGCTGTGCTTTGTTTTCCTTTTGGAAGGGGGCAAATGGCCAACCAAAATGTAACCCTTAGTGAAGTAGGCCCTTATATGTTTAGCTCCCATAGGGATTTTTTCTTCTTTTGATATAATTTACAAATAAAAGTAAAATACACAACCGTTCTTTTTGTTTTGGGAGACGTTAAGATTAAGGAATGATTTGGACTAGATGGCTTAGATTTATATTTCTTGAGTGATATATATATAGTTGGTTGGTGACACATATATAATATGCATACATCGAGTTGTATCAAACGGATAATATGCTGTGTGAAAATTCTTATAGAATGTCTTATTAGGTCAGGTGTTCAGTTAAGACAGATGAGGTTGGCCAGGGAGGAGTCATCTTCTGCCTTAAAGTAAGTCCAGGCTCTTGTTCATTCAGATAAGCCCTGTTTAAGCCAACATATTAGTACTGTATTGGTGAGAGATCCTAATAAAAGCATTGTGTGTGTAAATCTGTAGCTTGGTCTGTTGTTCTACAACTCTGCCTCTTAGAAATCAGGCGTCTGTTTTATTTTAAAAACATAGCGCCCCAAACTAGCCTTCGCAAGCCTTAGTTCTTACAAGTCATTGAAAAAGCTGACACTCCAAGAGCAATCAACAACTTATTTTCCTGCTGACTAACCTCAGATATAGGAAAGTTACGTAATACACAACACAAGATGTAATCAGTTTTATCAGAGAGTACAGGTCCAAGCATGTGCATCGCAGGTATCCGCTAACGGGTCTCTGCCTATTTTTCACACCTTTCAGGCACTTAATGGCACAAAGTGTCATTTTCCTGCAGCTTGCTTGGAGAACCTCCTCAATTTAAAACATAATTAACCTAGACATGATCCAGAGAGACTGACAAAACATGTTTTGTTCTTCACTTCTTTGTGCTTCCAAAAAACTTCAGGAAAACCAGTCGACATGTCTCTTACAATTTAACACATAATGGTCTCCAATGGTTAAGGAGCTGGAAAAATATGTAGATGCAATTGCCCTCCTAATGAGCAGAAGTCCCACCCGTGAAGCTTTTTTTTTTTTCGGGAGTCGTACTGTGCATATATATTCAAAAATAAAAGTGTTACAAACTCTGCATGTAAACTGGTACAAATATATTTACACAAGCTAACTATGGGGCTAGGTCTTGCCCATTGCTGCTAATAAACAGATCTCAGAAATATCAGCTCCTAATTTACTGGTTGTACACAAAGGGCCAGTTGAAACTTGTACGATGATCCAATTTGCCACAGCATTTGATTTTAGTCTCTGGGAAACTGCTGTGCAAGCACAGTGGGAATAATTCATTGCCCTCCCACGAGTCAAACAGGCTCTCATTTCCTGCTGGACCTGAACAGACTGTTCTGAGGGTATAAGTACAATGACTGGCCAAAACATTAGAGAATGCAAGTCAAATTTGAAAATCCAGTGGTCTGCAATGTATGCAAATGTATGTGAAACGTATGTTAGCTGTTTGAGAGTTATTTGCAGTTATTCAGATGGGAAAGCAGAAGGGTCTCAGTGACTTCATAATAAGCATGATAATGGTTTCTCATGCAACTGGCTCTTCCCTCAATGGCTGTATTGATCAACTTGTCCATCAAGACAAGATGCCTTGGTGTTCCTAGAATGGCAACATTTACAAAAAATCACCATCAGAAAACATAATTCTGGTCATGAGCATGGAAATGTATGCAATGTATTGTGCCAAGCAATTATGACAATTGTGACAAGTAATAGAGGCCATCTTTTCAGCCAGTATGTCTATCGTTCAAATTAAAATCCTGAACAATGTTTGTGATGATCTCAGGAATATCCCATTCTTGTAAGGCAGATTTTAGCTGGTTGTTGCACTGTCTTGCAATTATTATTTTGCAAGGGGGAAAAAAAACACAAGGAAAAAAATAAGAAGACAGGTCAGTATAAATTTAGTTTAACCCCAGTCATTTCTCAAACCCACTGCTACTCGGAGGTGTATGATTCTAATTATCGGGGAACAATCTTGTAAATTGCTAATTTCAGAAGAGTTTCTCATTAGGCTGTTTTAAATCCAATCTTGGATCAACACTTGTTCGGTAATGTACAGACCTCAGGGACTCTTTGTTCCCAACAGCAGTTAAATAAACAGACGGTTCAAGACCTAGGTAGTCCACTTTAAAAAGGGTAAACAACTGCTCACTTGAAAGAAATTACACAGCTCCCCAGCACCAAGTACCACTATGTATTATTCATCCTTGGTTAAACGTTCAATTTTTAGCTTTCTAAATTCCTATGTAATTTAACTTACATTTTACTTTTTGTATGTAGGATTCATCTAAATGATGGTACAAATGCAAAGCATTGGCCACTGCAAAGATAACATGAACCTCCTTCCTATATAGAAGTCTAATAATTATGAGACTGACTGTAAACTGGCTTGGGTGCTGACCAGCTAAAGTGTGCAGGCTGTGTGCAGGGCCCATGGGGCATAGAGACTTTGCCATAATTAGGTTACACTTGCTAATTAATTCAGGATACAGTGTGTGTATTTAATAACCGTGGCTGTTCAGAAACAAAACAGCACTTAATAAATATGTTACTGTATACTATACTTACATCACATTTTTAATTTCCAAAAGGGAACCAGACAGTAGATTTAAAATGAATAATCTAAAATATTCTTGACAAAGTTTCAAATAATATAATTGGAAATGGAACAATCTAATTGAACTAAACAATACACTTTGGAAGGTCCTATGTTAATTGTTTAAGCCAAGGCAGTATTTAGATACACTTAGTAAATCAACTGAAAAGACCCCATTGTTGCCACAATCCCAATGATAATGTATTGCTCCATTGAGCTTGGCAAGAAAAAGATTTTACACTGTCACATAGTATATCATTCGTACAAATCTGCTATTTTAACCATGAAGCTGCTGTTGAATCTTAATGAATCCTGACATCACTGGTGGTGAAATCCTTAATTGCACAAAAAAAGTCCTTTAACATCAATGCTGACAGTCTTTTTTATTTGGTATTTATTTATTTGCCATTACGTGATTCTATGTAATTTGTGCTTGAAAGTAAAACATGTGCATTTGCTACCACTTGATTAAAGCTGGGTTCCTTCAATTCATTTCTTGCCAGGTTTGCCATCTATGGTTGTAGAGAGCGCTGGAGTCAACTCCTTCAAAATGCCATGTTCCACTCCATTCGCCACTGGGGTTCTTCTGACGCATGGTGGTCTATTCCATTTATCTAAATGCTGGTGTTTGAAATGTACTAAAGAGACTGCATTGTCAGATGTTTCGTAAATTTGGTAATTTTTTTAACCTGTCTGTGTGTGTGTGTGTGTGTGTGTGATACACATTTCTAAATGTATAAGGAAAAGAAGTAAGAATGGAAACCAATGTGCATTCGGTACACCAGGTTAAGCCACCTGCTTATCCAAATAGCTTGGATCACACTGGAAACTGCATGTGCAATGGAGGATACTACTGCAGCCTGATACCATGATGAGCCTTAATAGGAAGCCAAATAGGCCATGTCATTTTATGGACCTTCAGTGTTGTCATCAAATCAAATCCAATT
The DNA here is from genome assembly GCF_902713425.1 of Acipenser ruthenus. Taxonomy (NCBI): domain Eukaryota; kingdom Metazoa; phylum Chordata; class Actinopteri; order Acipenseriformes; family Acipenseridae; genus Acipenser; species Acipenser ruthenus. Next base: position 37,708,550 of record NC_081200.1, on the reverse strand, counting down.
CAACTGGAATTGCCTTTAATTACCATGTCCTTTTCACTTGGAATAACCAATAACATATATGGTTTGTGTCAACATGATTTCTAGAAGCAAGAGGCACCGTGCTGAACTTGTGTGCACAAACGATTTTTCCGTAATTCATTTGTGTACAAACTGGCATACCTTTTGATTTTAAAGTTGCACTTTCCTGTACTGTTTCAATAATGGTCTCACCGCTCTGTCAAAACAGCATTAGGCTAGGCTCTGTGCATCTGCCAGATCAACCAGGAAGAAGTGCTAGTAGAATCCTACTCGTGAAATGTTTATCATTTAAATTTATTTTATCCTACTTTGGGTCCATATCCAAAATGTGACATTTAAACAAAAAATGTAATATGTACCACATCTCATAATGCTGAACAAAATACTGAATACGGAAGAGTTGTTTTAGAGATAGGCAAAATAAGAATGTGGCAATAGACAAGTTCATTTCTGCAAATACACGCTATGGGATTGCATTTGTAAGGTGAAAAAACCTTTGCAATTGTAAATATTTCATTTTTGGCTGCCACTTATAAGCAAAATCCCCAGCATATAGACCCTCCTCCATGCATTGGTATTTTCTGTTGACTGCGGAGTTACTTCGTGGATTTTATAGAGATATTACCCGTGTTAAAGTAAAACTTGTATTAATAGGACCTTACATCTGCTAATGCACATTCACTCCCAATACTGATTTAATATTACTATAAATTACGTAATTTAACAATTGACATTACAGGCTTGTCGGTGTTTGTTTAATCAGAAAGCATTTTTACGCTTAATATATACGCATTATAAATCAAATTAAATAAAGTGATATCATTTAAAGGATAATCAATTAGAAGTACAACAGATTGAAATTACACAATAATTAAACTATCGCCAAGAATCATAGCAACTCCCTAGAAACAGAATACGAAGAATGCCTAAAGCAAAGCAAAAGACTACAAAGTATCGCCAGCTGACATAATTTTGTGATTCATTGGCAGTGCTTTCAACAATTACGTCGAGTATTTTAAGTAAAAAAATTATTTTAATTGTGTATAATACACAACACATGAAATGCATTTTGCCTTAAGGAAGGGGAGGGAAGAGGGAAGAGTATAATCTGCGTTAGAAACAGATAGTCGTTCTCTGGAGCCCTAAATATTAGTTGTTCTATTACCTGACCGCTTTCTGCAAAGAAGCGTTTTTCAATGGATTGTGTCAATGCGTAACAAAAACATCAGCGTACAGCAATATAGCCTACTGTAGCCTGCATATTTGCTTTTTTTAATGCACAATATGAAGCCATTTTACTCTTTGTCCAACCAAAATACGGTTTAGATTTATACAAAACATAATGCCTATCGCAATCACAGCCTCTTTGCAGATAATCCCAATTCACACTTTACATGAATCTAACCTTGTTACCACTGTTTCCCAAATCTATCCGCTTTGAAACTGCACATGTTCACAACCCACCATCTTAAAATTCATCACTTTGACACCTCCCCATCACCACGGGGCAAGATTAAAGATCCAGCCAACAATAATTAGGGGACGCCCAGATGCTTATTATAACACCATTTTATATACAAAAAATGTCTTGCATACACAACAACTGCATACACGATGCTGGTGTATGCATTCATGTGAATGATTATTCTGCAGATCATGCGTGCTCGAGTAAACATGTTTTATTATTAGTAGTAGTCGTCGTAGTAGTAGTATTGTTGTTGTTATTTGTATTGTTATTGTTGTCGTTGTTATTATTATCATTAAGAAATTCCAAGATGCAGTGTTCAAATAGAATAATTCTATTTGGAAGTGGAGTATGAGGCGTGATAATGAGTAGTCTGAGGAAAGGGAACGTGCTATCTCATTAGGGGTAATGACTAGGACATCCTCACTATTACATCGGTTTGAAAATGTGGCTATTAAAGCGGCATATTGGACTCCTGGAGGCTGGGGGGAACAAACTCAATCTCTAGAAGCTTCTTCTGTTGCAGCAAACTCGTGCCATGTAAATGAAAAGGACTGAACATCTACGTTTATAATTTCCATCGCCCCACTTCTATTTCAAAATAAATCTTGTTACGCCTAATAAACTCAAAGACGTACCTCGTTGACAGTGTATAATATCAATATCCAGGAAACCGCCTATCTTACAGCCTATCGGCCACATATCGGTCAATGAACACACACTTCACAAAATTATTCTCATAAATATTTACAATAATTTAACCCCTTTAACAGCTCATTTCTTGTTAATGCTAGTATTTTAAAAGCGTAAGAACCCCACATAATCTTGCTATATGAACGTATTCTATTTTTAAAGGGTTAGGAAAATTAGATCACATAAACTATTCATCGTAGGATTTCCGTTGTTTATTGTATAAATAAACCTGGCTCTCACAAGTTGTTTACTTCAGTAATACTCCTGTGTCCTTTCATTTCACTTTGCCAGTTTTCCAGCTTCCCATATCATTAGAACAATATTGCATTTTCAACGCTTTTATAAGGATGGTTCTTTATATATCTTAAACAAACAAACAAAATCAGAGAAGGACCGAAAAAATAAGCTCGTCCAGTAACAGCCAATATAAAGTTTAGGAAAACACGCTTCAAACTTAATACAGTATTACTATATTACTGTATACAGTATACAGTATACAGTAATATATGTTCCTGTGCATATGAGTAATTGCATGTCCCACGAGAAATAAATAAATAAGCAGGATATCAACAAAAATTAAATGAAAGAAGAGTTATAGCCGTATTTATGAGTGCAATTAAACTACTCCTTGCAAAAGAATCGTCCAAGTTGTGTATTCAACACGCATTCAGGTTTATAGAATAAACTGAATTGTAAAAGTTTTTTGTATATTAAGGCTATTGAATTCAGGTTTTAAAAAAAAAAATACTTGTGGAATAACCATAAAAAACGATCCAACATGATTAGTTAGTGGAGCGTGTGTGTATAAAGACCCGCACATATAAGAGGCACTTTTTTACACAGAGAATTGTGAGGGTCTGGAACCAACTCCCCGATAATGTTGTTGAAGCTGACACCCTGGGATCCTTCAAGAAGCTGCTTGATGAGATTTTGGGATCAATAAGCTACTAACAACCAAACGAGCAAGATGGGCCGAATGGGCTCCTCTCGTCTGTAAACTTTCTTATGTTCTAAATATATATATAAAAAAATAAATAAAAAAAAACAATTAAAAAAAATGGGTTTTTTAAAAAAAAACGCGCCACTTTCAGTGTGAATGTAGGCTACTGCACGTTCTCCCAGAACGGTGGTTAAAGGTAGATTAGCTCACCGGAGTCTGCCCCTCGGAGCTGTCTGTCGTGCTGCTGTTAACAATACATTGCCCAATTAATGAACGGAGAGTGTTCCTGCACGCAACCCAACGCGGACTTCTTTATTTACCTGTGTTCATTGCCGTTCATTTTTTTAAAAATAGAGTTAATACCCTGTTCAGTGTAAATTTAATGATCTTTACGCAAGCTCAGTTTAAATTTCGCTCGAAAGTGTTAGGTTTTCAAGTTCCGGTGAACTGGTTGTTTTAAGATAAGTACCAGTCTGCTTCAGGTGTCTTGTTTTCCTGATCGCACTCCCACTAGTGGAATTCAGATTTCTTGCAACTGATCGTGAGCCCTCTTAGAACAAAGTTGAGCATACTAGACTGTGAATCCATGTATCTGTTTGAGGCAAATACAAACGGTACTGTGCGTTTTCAAATTGGGGCCAGAAAGTCGTGTTCAACAACACACACTCAAAACGTTTTCTGTAATGCAGAGTCACATCCATAAGCTTTAATTTAGCAGTCAACAATTAACAAATACGCTGCAGATGGCTATATAATACGTTGCATTAATTTAATTGAAAATGTATTACTGCACATATGACCAATATTAAAAGGGGATTTTAATTTGATATAGCTGATCTCTGTTAACATTCTAAAAACAATTCCCTCCTACGAGTGACATAAGAAGTCGAGATAAATCAACATGCTAAGCCATATTACTTTTAAAGAAAATTGAAAAAAATAGGTGTTCTGTTTTTTCGTTTTATTGTCGTTTTTTTTTTTTTTTTTTAAATAATAGCATTCCTGTATAAATAATACGGACGTTGTTATGGGTAGTTTAAAATGTTTGGTTTGTTGTGCATGCCACATCTTTAAAATATGAATTGTAGGGTATTGCGCACCTGTGAAGCAACTGATAAAATGTCGTGGTTTTACAATGGAGGAAATACGGGTATATTACCATCAAGTTGAGTACATTATGAACAATATCCTATTGCTGGGGCTCGCCTTTCTGTTTCTCCAAACGGAAACAGTTCAATTCGAGTAGGCTATACAAGTAATTCATAAACTCACATAAACAATTACTCACAGTATTGAAATAATCGATGCATGGTATTGATCGTTTCCTTTTGGAATAATTATGGGACCAAATTCGAGACAAAAAATAACCTGAGTAACTTTTTCTAACACAGGGATACAGTTCGTCCTGTAACCAATATGATAGGTTTGACGTTATATTTTTACACCGCAAACGCTGTCATTTCAATTTGTCTCACAATTAGATGGTACAAAAAAAACGAGGTTGACTTTGCATTTATTTGAAGTCTGAAAGTATTATGTTGTCTGCGTGACTATCTGTTCAAATGAACTTGCCTGAGGGAGTATACATTATTTCCATTGTTTTATCTGCATTTATCTAGTTTAATGAGCTAATGACTGGCGGCTGAAGTAGCAGGTTTGAAGTTCTTCAAATGCATTATAGTGCACTTATGTCAAAATTGACACGGTGGTACGAGGAAGACGCTGTGCCACTGTTTTAGGCGCAAAGGATAATAAATGCTTTCGTCAGCGGAGACCCTGCCCAAGGATGAAACGCTATTCTGAGATTCACCATTTCAACAGAATACCGTTTACAGATTGTTTTCAGTTACAGTTTGTGCAATTGGTAAACTGTATTCTTTATATTCTAATGACTAATTTGGAATCATTAGTAGATGAAAATGCGCTGTATCTTTAAATTAAACTTGTTACATAATAATAATAATAATAATAATAATAATAATAATAATAATAATAATAATAATAATAATAATAATAATAATAATAAAATGTTATTTACTGGTGGCTATGCAACAGATTATTTAAATATTTACCAATTATTCCCAAATTATTCTCTTCTACTTTTCCACTACAGTGCTTTTTAGTGAATGCCAAATTGGTCATTTTCATAAATTATTCTATTACGTTTAACTGGCAATAAAATGTTAGGCTATTATTAAATAACCTATTGTTTGCCCTCTATTGATACTGAGTTATGAAGCAGAAAACGAGAAGGTAGTTCTCTGCGTCACTTATTCCTCTTTTATATAGACCACAGCAAAGGTCAGCCCGGTTTGAACAGCAATGTATTAGCAGAGAAATCAGCAAGCGATTCTCCAATTAGGGAAGCCCAAACAAACGCGCCCCGAGGCTCTTCATTTCTGGATTCCATTCACATGAAAGCGCCATCTTACCACAATCCTCCAGGGGACGTGATAATACTTTTAAAATAAAGTATTTTAATGTTCATTTAATTACGGTTCCACTTAATGCGCAGTTTATTGGTTTAGCTCTGTCACGGACACGCACGAAGATGCCTGGTTAGCCAAGAGTGAACATTCTAAATACCGTAAATATGCTGAGGGTGGATCAAGTCCCTTTCGATTTATTAAAAATACGGCGGCGCTTCTAGGAGAAGAAAATGTATACACTGGATTTAAAAAAATAATAATAATAATTTAATTGCACTTTGAAATTCTAGTTTGGTTTACTTTAACATGTTTTAAAATGCAAACGTAGAACCGTTATTTTAAAACCTTTGCATTACACTGTAAGCCCACTTATTGCATTGCTATACAACAACGAATCCCTCAAAAACTTACAAAATGTACAATAAACAAAACAAAACAGTAAAACGCACACTCGATGTAAGACAGACAGCTTTCTATTCTGCAGAATCTACATATAACGGATAGGCCTACAGTTTACGGTCGCCACCATTTCATTAGAATTAATCAGAAGGATCAGTAAATCAGATGATCAGGATAATGAATGAAACATCTCCTGGGATATATTTAATTTTTCTTTTAATTCTTTGGCCTTTCCTGATTGCTCACGCTGAGACGCCGCGTCGCGCCTGCTGTCTGTCCTAGCCGGTTCTCTGGAGCGTTTTGCTGGCCCGGAACAGCTGCCAGGCAGAGACCACCTTCCCGTTTCCCAGGCCAGCACGTCAGCCTGCAACCCGTCCATTCTCACCACCACAAAGCTGTCGTTAAATATTCAAATACACAGATAGCCCCGCTTTCTTATTTGAATACAAAATCACAACCACATGTAAATGCCCACATAACAATTAGCACTGTAGCCTGTAGTGTAGCGCAGACTGACATTTATTACCCTACCCTTTCATCATATATGGTTTCTAATATAACACAATTTTAAAAAACGGTTAACGGCATAATGAATGTGGTTGTTTTTATATAATTTGTAATTATTAATAAACACACTTGTTTTGTAGAATTTCACCCACATAAGCTTTACGCATCAACTCCACCTCATACAAAAATAGTTCAGATTTCAGTGCTCGTAAAAAAAGTAAAGTTTTAATTGTTGTTACAGAATGGTATCAATAGAGAACCCCTTCATATGATAAATGTCAACCAATCACATCAAAAAAGAAGTGTGTCTTTTTTTAACGTCATTCGTTATCGAATCAAAAGACATAAATGAGAAAGTAAAATTAAAAAATGCATGTATTACTAACTGTATAGAAGCGGTTTTCTCTGACGACATACAATAAATATGATATTTCACTCAGTCCTTCAAATGTACACTTCCTTATATTAACGGTGCATGCCACTTCAAAAATAAAAAAGGTCGGGAACATCGGTGCAGAAGTTCTCACAGCATTGCCGTTGTGTTTTCTCTACCTTAGAGAAATCTTTCAGTTTCACTTTTTAAATTGTCAATTTCGCTCTTAATTTGACTCTGTCCGTCATCTTCTATATAAACTTTCTCTGAAGTTTATTCGTTAGTAGACGTAAGTGTTTATGTGAAAAACAAACGGTGGAGGAATGGAGTCATTTTTTTCTGTTCCGGTCCTTTTGTTTACAGTTTATCCTTTTCTTAAACTTTTTTTTTCTTTTTATTCTATTTTTTTTAAAATCCTTCTTCATTTTTACCTTTTTGTTTTCTTATAGTCATTAAGAATTTAAAATGTTTTTTTTTTTTTTTTTTTGTATTTTGTGTTCAGTTTCTCCTGTTTTGTGATTTTGCTGTTTCTGTTCTTTTACCGGGGGTGTGGAGCGCCAGAGATGGGGTTAGCCAGAGGGTTTAGGGCAGGTTGCCCCCCCGGCCCGAGACCGTGGATGAGAACCCTGGGGACCAAAGGCCTCTGTAGACCGGGGTGAGGCGCCGGGGGAGTCCGGTACATGCTGCTGTACATGGCGGCCGCTGCGGCGGCTGCTGTCGTGCTGTCCATAGTGCTTAACAAGCTCGGGTGATAGAAATAAGGAGACGGGAACATTCTTTGTAAGGCTGAATAATTTCCCGCTTCAGCCAGCAGCTCTAGTCCTACAGCGGTCTGCCTTTTCCACTTCGTCCTGAAATCAGATCAAAATACAATACATTAATTATTTAACTGGTTTAGAATCCAAGAATTCCCACCGCACTCAGTTAATTGGGTAGGATTAATCACTTGGAGCATGAATTGTTCAAATTCTGCACTAATTAGACATGTTTTAATGTCAAATATATTTCATGAGCAGAAACACTTTAAAATATATTTAATTTAATTTAATTTAATTTAATTTAAATTGTATGTAATATTTGGTTATGTTTATTTGCATTTCCATATATTTTTGCTTTCCATTTTTAATTAATAGGTCTTATGTCAACAACGGTTTTGGTTTTTAATGTTTGATTGTACATAGATAAAGCGGATAGTCTAAATAGCGTTTAAGGGCCTTCAACAACAACATAAAAGTTCAATATAAATTGAAAATAGAACGTGATGGTGTGGGGGGTGGGGGTGGGGGACAAACAGGCTATATGAAAAGGTGATCTACATATTACAATTTGAATATAATTCGTTCGACAAGCTTAGTTTAGTTTATTTAGCATAATCATAAAATACAAGTTCTGCTCAGAAATAGCGAATTCATCTCAAAATAACTTGTAAACATTTTAAAACGTTTGTGTGTGTTTTTTTTTTGTTTTGCTGTAGTTGTTTTAATGAATAAGACAAATTGAAGAGGTGCATTCTGTAGCCCATATCGCTTAATGGATTGCATTGTCTTGCTTAACCGCAACCGTTAATACACTAGATTTCTCCTGATTAGCCTTAACACAGGGTACAATCTCTAACATCTAAAATGCGGTGTTTGCAGACAGAATAGTTACATTTGTATTAGTATTGTTGTCATTTATTATGATCGCAATAATATTATATCGTGGTGCTGTTTGGATTTTATTTATTTATTTATTGCTTTATTTTTCTGAACTAATTCCGAAATTCTTTTTAGAGACACAAAGAAATGCGTTTTGAACGCATTGATTCAATACAATTATTATATCCATATATTACCGTTACAATGTTGGTATTTTTTTAAAATTTTATTTTCAAAATGTGCTTAAATAAACAGAAATAAAAAGTTGGAAACATAACGGGTATCCATGTTCTAATGTGTTCTATCCTTATGATCTTATAATTCTATTCCACATTTATTATCTTTCGCTGTCTCTCTCTCTCCATGTGCTATTGTAAAGCATCACAAGTAGCATACTTTTCCCATTTAAATCGTACCAACGTACATACAAGGTGACTATTCGCAATGTAAAGATAGCACAACACGTCTTTCGTGTACACACCTTCTGTTTTGGTACCAGGTTTTGACCTGGGTATCCGTCAGGTTAAGCGCGGCTGCCAGGTCCATTCGATCCTGCACGCTCAGGTATTTCTGACGCTCAAAGCTGCGCTCCAGCTGATTGAGCTGATGATCTGAAAAGGCTGTTCTCGCTTTGCGAGGCTTCTTAGAACGAACCGAGGGACTGTCTCTGCTACTCGAGATCTCCCGATCACTCTCTTCTTTCGTTCCTAAGGAAAAAAAAAAAGTTCAACACGTTTTTTATGGACTTGTTCTGTAAACGGTATGTTAGATAGCTTATTGATCACCACAGTACATTTTGTATAGCCTAAGTAGCCTAAAAGGTAACTTGAAGGTAGTGTTTTGTAATAATAATAATAATAATAATAATAATAATAATAATAATAATAATAATAATAATAATTTAAAATATCTTTGGCGGTTGTTATAACATTCAGCAAGATTTACAATAGCAATGGCAAAATTGGGGTTTGCGAAGTGAGAAATGACTTGTAACATTTTTATTTTATGTGTGGAAAATATAATAATACACTTGTTTGTAAAATTGTATGATATTGGGTGGAAACAAAAAAAAAATGTTTGCGTTATTTTGCGAAAAAGCGATTGCAAAATACGTTCAGATGCCAGCGAAAGAGAAATAGGGATTCTGTTTGTCAAGTTGTGTTTTTTTTTTTTTTTTTTACTGAAATGCTGGGCAATCGATATGTCAATCCATCTCTATTTGTAGCAGTTTTTGCAGCGCTCCATGATCTCCCCTGTATAGAACAATAATCTCTCTAATTGACCCACTGGGGAGGTTTGCGCACAAGAGATCGCCAGACAGACTCTACATCTGTGCGTGCTCTGTTATGCTAATACTAAAACACAAAACGGTTTCCAGAAAACATCATATTTCAGTTTATAATAAAACAAATCAACTAAAACGAACTCAAAACCACAGAATACAGTCCTGGCAGAATAGACATGATTCTGCTTTTTTAGTCTTCAGTACAAAATAACACAGTGCAGCCTTTGGTGCTGAAACATGTAATCTAATTACGAATCAGAAACACAAGGTGTGTATATAGTTAACAGCAAATTTAACAACGTGTAAAACTGTACTTAATAATAATAATAAATGCATAAACAGATATGCTGAAATAGCAATCTGTTCCCGTATTGTAGTGCGTGCTTTAGTTAAACGGGCATGTTATATCAAAGTCACACATAATTACAAATAAACGCTTCTGGAAAGATAAATACGCGGCTCGTCATCCTGCTCTGCTGCAGTGCTTACCGTTGCATTTCATGTCGTTCTGGATGTCGTCTCGTTTGTCTAATCTGCATTTACTTTCACCTTGCTCTAATTTTGGCCTGAAGCTTTCTGTTGCTGTGGTGCCGTCTGCTTTCGGGGTGTGATGGGGCGAGGAGACGTTGGTGCTGTAAGGTGCACAAGCTGCCAGTGGTTTGCTGTCGCCCAAAATGTCTTTGATTAGAAAGGAAGAGGTGGCTGTCCTCGGGGCAGAGCCGGCTGCCCCTATCTGCTGTGCAGGCTGAGGCGATAGCTGCAAACTTTGTTGCTGACTCTGATGGTGGCGGTGATGCTGAATGCTGTCTTGCACCAGGTGCTGTTCGGGATGCTCCATGGTGACCGAAATGGGGGAAGAAGGGGCTGTCCCCACCGTATCTATCTCCGAACATGGTGACGGGGTGGCCAGGGTTCTAAATTCCGCGGTCCTGCAGTCACCGAGACGAAAATCTCCGTTCATTAGCACGGGGCTGCTGGAACTGGTGGTGTTGTTAGATAAAATAGTGTCTATTCCAAAATCCGACCCGCTAGACGCTTCCATAGTAATAAAATGAAATTAAAAAAAAAAACGAATAGGATTAGGATCTCGTCTTCATTACAAACATTGAAAAGAAAGCCTTCCGCTGAATGTTAGAAACAAAATCTATAGCACAGGAAGATCGATAAACACAGGTGCACAAAAGGACTAAGAAAAAATACATAAAAGCACACACAAAGTTGTTTTTAGTTCTGTTGTTTTTTGGTTTTGTTTTTTACAATAAGTCACTATGATGATAGTCTCCCAGTTCGGTTGCATTCAATCTAGAATCTGTAAAGCAATGGTGCTGTGTATCCCACGTCCTTTTGTTCTGTTTTTAACTTTCTTTCGAAGTTGAGGTGTGGAGAGATACGCACAACTAACTCCTCGACACCACGCTCCTTTTTTTGCTTGTAATCGTTCTAGTGTTGCTCTACAATGACTTCCTACACTGACGTCACTGCCATAGCAAAGGGAACTCATATTTTCTCCTTTATTATAATCTGCTTCTCGTTTTATCCATCTCTCCTGCCATTGGTTAGTCCGTGACGTTGCCTGCACTTAGCCAATCGGTGGGATCCTACTTTATCTTGTCAGTTTTGAGCCAGCTATTGAGTCCTGAATGCTCTTTTTACCAAATCTCAGGCTGCTGTCTTAACTTGTAGCCCGAGTAACAAAGAAAACATAATGCTTGAAATGTGTTAATATCGTACAATAAATAGAGACGGTAAAACTACCAGGTTAACGCATTTTAAAAGGAAAGATAAGTGCTACATTTTTTTTCAAAAAAATCAAATGTGACCGAGAGGAACAAAATCACGTTTTTGTTAACTATACAACATATTTTTTCTTTTCTTTCTTTCTTTTTTTTAATATTAAATACTTTATTGACGTGTGTATTTAAAAGTTACGTTTGTTAAAGATAGCAGGAGGGACATCACACATCTTTCAGAAAAAGAAACCATTCGTTAGCATAATCTTCTGCCCCAGCGAATGATTACGGTAATCTCTGTTTATTTAACCTATCAGAACCAATTAAATTTGCCTTCTGCCATTCTGCCATTCCGTTAAAGAAGTGTTGTACAGTAACTAAAAATAATAATATGTACCCTGCATCAATTATATAATCGACATACATACAACAGATAGATAATAACTGTGAATACACGCATTACCGATAAATACATATAACACACACACACACACATTATATATATATATATATATATATATATATATATATATATATATATATATATATATATATATATATATATATATATAGTACCTTTTTGTAAAGGCATATTTGTGGGTTTTTATTTATTTATTGATTGATTTATTTTATTAAATCTATGCTGACAGAAACTTTTTTGCGTTTATTTTAAAACCACTCGGGCGGTGATGAAATTAGATATGAAATAACTCTAATTGGTAATAGTACTAATGTAACTGTAAATACATGACTTGTTATTTATTTATGCTCTATTATGCATCTGATTGGCTGTAGACAGTAACACGACTCGCCCGTATACCATGGAGGGTATCAACTTGTGTTCATTTCTGTAGAGCGGCTGAAAGCGGCATCTTGTTGAATTTCAGAGTAATAGGAAGTGCCAGTGACATGACGGCGTATTACTCCTGATTAACTACCGTGTCAACCTAATTAGCACAGTAATTATAAGGCGCTAATGAATGATTTCAAATTCCCCGAGTTTCGATTTACTTTGGATTTCAAGTTTAAGGACCCAAGAATGCAAGGTAACACACAATAGTATTTCATCCATCTGCTTACAGTTAGTAATTCAAATCTTAAATGTTTATCTATCTATCTATCTATCTATCTATGCACATACATAATACAAATAAACACAGCCTATACCGTGTAAAAAATGGAATGCGTAATTACGCATTTAAGCAATTTGATGAACACATCTAAAAAACTAAATCAAAAATAGTTTAGATAGACAGCCCGATAGATAAGTCGTAAACTACCTGTAACCGAACAGCGTTTTTTTTCCTCCCATCAGGATTGATATTTTTCTCTTGTTACAGATTTGTTGTGATGTCTCAGTTTTCCAAAGGATCTTGTCCACGCTGCCAGACCAAAGCGAGCCCCTTATACAACGTTCTGCCACAGGTCAAGCTGAGCCTCATGGTTATGGATGGATCGTCGTGGGGCACCTCACCTATAGCTAGGTTTGTATTCTTTTAGAAACCCGTTTCGATTTCATGTGCTATATGGAACAATTGCTTTTGTTATCATAGCTTTCCAGTTGGCTACACAAATGTACAGTGTAATACGATTGGTATATACGTGTGTTTGTGGAATGTCTGGGGTTTTCTTTGGACAAAATGCTTAATTTGAATACTAATTATAGGCATTTTGTTCTTAATTATAAATGTAACAAATGCATGTAGTTTAAAACACTTGCGATGTCTTCTTCCTGTCTTTCCTGAAATAATTGCTTTTATACATAAATGGTTTTATAGCACGTAGCTACAGTGCCGCATAATCATGAAGCCTGGAAATCAATGATTCAAATTCTTTATTAATAATTCATTAAAGTGTTTTTTTTCTATTTTCAATCCTAAAAGGACTTAAACTCGAGATTTTCTGTGTGAATTGATCATGTTAGTTGCGCTTATGAATAGTATTGACTGAATCCGAAACTGTGCTCTCAGGGTAAAGAAAAAAACAAACTCGCTAAAAGACAGTCGATGCGTGTGTTACTAAATACATTTTCACTGTGTGTATAGTGTTATATTTATTTTTTAAAAAGAAACATCGCTTATTTATGGTATAGGACTATGAATAGGATCTTGAGAAAATCTGTCAAAATATATTTGCCTTTCCATGTTTTTTTTGTTTGTTTGTTTTTCCTGCAGGGATATTTAAATTAGGTCAATATTATTACACAACGAAAATATTTATTAAACCGTTTCAGAATGTTATAATATCAAGAGAGTTCGCGAGTGGGTTATAGCCAACAGTGACCAATGGCATAGGTATACATGCTTTAAGTCAATTAAAAAATAATTCAAGGTGTTTTCTAAGCTCTTTTTAAAATCTCTTTGTGAATAATGTAATACTTTTAGTGCAGTTTTAGGGGTTTATAAATACCAAATAACCAGCGAGATTTAAATACCTTTACAGAAAAATATTATACTTAAGAGGTATCACCAAAAAACAGTTTATTAAAAGTGACAAATTCAGTAATTAGTTTAAAGACAGTGTGAAAAATTGAAACTCAATAATTTGGTAAATATGATCACATTTTATATTAAAAATAACAGCATAGCATAGAACCAATGCATACAGATTTTTTTTTTTTTTTTTTTTTAGTTCTGTTACATTATAATAGTGTTTTGAAAGCACAGATCATTACAGAACTCCACAATACAAAAAGCAAATCTTGCGTCTGGCTCATTTCAGTTTAGCTCGCTGTGATACCACCACTAGGCGGCGACAAAGCCACCATCAAGACAGCAAGAAACGCACAAAACAATCCCAAATTAATAATTCGAAACCCAAATACACTGTAGGTATTCAATTAAAATGACAATACAAGCACACAGTTAAAGTTGATATATAACATTTGTATAGGGCGATCTATTTCTTACTGCATTGTTTCTTATATCCATAGAGCTCGCGCATCGACAGCAATCTATCTTTTTGTATCACTGTATCACTCAAAATATTTTACTCTTCCTTAAATGTAAACAACTACATCAACGCACAAATATATCAAAGCGGGGCTTGTTATGTATATGTTATAATAATAATAATAATAATAATAATAATAATAATAATAATAATAATAATAATAATAGTTATACTTCAAATACTGATAATTATTTGAAAACAGGTCTTGCCTTTTTCTTTCAAAGCAATGTTTTCAAAGCACAGTTATTCTCCAGTACCAGTATTAATAATGATTAAATATATTTCTAAATAATAATAATAATAATAATAATAATAATAATAATAATACATTTTGCAGGACTCATTTGCATTCTTAAAGTGTCAAAATATTATATAGCTGCTTGTGAATACAGTTCCTTGGCTATATGATACTGTATGTCTTTCTCAAAATGCATATTTTAATTAAGTCGGCCTACCCTTGTGAGAGGTCTTAGTTTTGAATATTTGTTGCCTGCTTAATATTCCTGCCATATCCAGTAAGTAAAATGTTAAACAAAGAGCTTGCATTATCACTGCAACACACCTTAAAATTAAGAAATAAAACTGTGTTGTATAATTGATGTATAGGCTTACGCACCCAAAAAGCTATGGAAAGTGTGTCCTTTTTTGTTTTGATCTCGCGTGAGTTCAGCGTCCTTTCATTTATAAACACCGAAATATGGGAAATACGGTACTTGACGCATTAAGGTTATTACAATAAATACATAAATCCAACCGACTGTGAAATAATAAATAAATACAAACTTAATGAGGCATCAGCCCCCCCCCCCCCCCCCCCCTTTGGTGAAATGAACGGCAGTTTTATTTGCGTATACAACACAAAGCTTATCAATTCGAGAGCAAGCTGTAGCCAATTTATTTTGCAATTTATTTTCTTTCCAGCTACTGTCCAACATATTGGTTAAAAAAAAAAAAATCAAAGCAATGGCAGAACATCTCAGTCAAGCTAGAGAAACTAATTTAACATGTTAATTAACATTCCTCTAATTGAACCGGCTCTTTGAGCTATAATCAATCGCTTTATCAGGTTCAGGATTTCTGCTGGAACAAATTGAATGCTACCAGTTAAGGTATCATGTTATTAGCCCATGCTGATGGTCGATGATGGGACAGTGAATTAGTAGTTTGCACCATATTGATTCTTTCTTGCCTTTGCGCTGAAGCTGTCACACTGCTGTTAGTTACTGAAGGCTGACAGACTATAGACAGCTTTATCGGGGGGCTTGTTAAAGAAACAGGGAGCTTGCTTGTAACAATCACGTTTGCTGTACAGGCTTGCATAATTCCCACATTGTCATACAATATCAGAAATACATTCAAAATATATATTCCCAACAGTCAACCTGTGCTCAAATGTTGTCCTAAAATACATAATATGCTGCTTTGGTAGATATCTGTTTCATTTAAACTAAACCTGGGCAGTGTGAATTGTACCTGAGCAAGATAATGGTTTTTGTCCATAACATATTTGTATACCGTATACTGCACACATGTATGTATTTTATGTATTGTGTGTGTGTGGGAACAGATCTAGAGACGGTGTGTGTCGGCAACTATGCAAACTAATATGACTGCATGGTAGAGTAAAGCCTTTTTATTAACTAATTGCAGGGGTTATAACAAGGGTAAAGAAGGTTCCTGCCACTGATTTCAATGTATCACTCGACTGCGCCGTTTGCATGCTTAATCAATCCGAGGGCCTTGTCTTCCAAACACCTGCCAGTGTGCTGAATGCAGTTCAGTGTGGTTTGTGGAAATCATACTGCGTGGACTGGGGCTGTTAATGACTTTCAAAGCAACAGAGGTGAAATATACCAGATTCCTCTTGGATTTCAGTGCATTGAGGGCTGAGGTGCAAAACATTTAAAGAACTCATTTTTGCTGTTCATCACATGATCATAACGAGGCATGGTGTACTTCACAGGGGGTGGTCTGTCATTTTTCACTTATTGGCACCAGCTTCTTCACTTTTGCTACCTTGGTTCATCAAAGCAGAATACACTTCTTTTAATGTTGGAGGGTTGCATAATGACCGTGTTGGTATTTTTTTGTGTAGTAATTCTTTTAAATCATTTTAAGTTTGTTTTACTGGCTATGAAAGAGGTGTGTTTCCCAGAAACTAAAATAAAATGTCAAATATTCCTAAAATGTATTCATAACGTCATTTATTCAGTCACAGCTATAAAATAATATGTCTAGCAATACTAAAAGAAACTCGTAAAATTCCTTGACAAACTGTTCGACTGGACTACTCAAGTTAAAAAGTTCATTTTAGAAGAGGCCTATTCCTTCATTTGTTCTTTATTTCATGTATTTATTTAATATTTTTGAATCCTTATTTTGCTTAGATTCTAAAACAATCAAAGCAAAACCCTTCTTTGTACTGTAATACAGCTAATACATCCAGCTGACCCTGTTTCTTATGGTATAAGAGTGGTTCAGTCATCCAACATGCAAAACGAGGTGACGCTCTCATACATACTATAAGAGACTGGGTCAGCTGTACATATTATTATTATTATTATTATTATTATTATTTATTTCTTAGCAGACGCCCTTATCCAGGGCGACTTACAATGGTTACAAGATATCACATTATTTTTACATACAATTACCCATTTATACAGTTGGGTTTTTACTGGAGCAATCTAGGTAAAGTACCTTGCTCAAGGGTACAGCAGCAGTGTCCCCACCGGGGATTGAACCCACGACCCTCCGGTCAAGAGTCCAGAGCCCTAACCACTACTCCACACTGCTGCTAAATCATGTTTTAATAAAAAAATAAAATAAAAAAAAACACAATAAATATGTAATGCTGTTACCGAAGTCTTTAGACTTTTTGTCAGTCGGTACACTTATGGCAAAATAAGGTGTACTGGAATGTTCTGAAATCCGGCGTTTTGCTGGCCTGAGAGGGGCTTTATGATTTTTAACATACCACCTGGGCTTCCATAATGCAGTGTGCATAAATGGGTGTAAAATATCAAGCATTGCACAATAGAACCCATAATGGTTTTGTCTATAACGCCCCAGTATTCAGTATATAGCAATGGGTATATAGAACAGCCAAACGCTTACTTACAGAGTGCTCAGGAACCGTCTTTTCTAGATGGAGCCTTCTCATTTGAAAGTGGCAGGCCTTACAATAGCAGCATACATACATCATGCGTACAGTAACTAACAAGCCAACAAGGCAAGAATGTATGATCGTTATTGACAAATAGAAATCTCTGACAGACCAAAACCATTCTCCACCAGAACCAGGAAGGACAGCGAATTTCAGCTAACCTAGTGAAAAAGGGGTTTGTTTTATATACTCAGCATGGGTACTCCTCCTTAGCATTCCCACCACCACGTCTGCTGTACAGTTAGACTCCACACGTCTGAAGAGAACTCATGTTATGCAGCTTTGTTGGTGTTGTTTAAGTAAACTGAGTTTGCAACTTGTATACATTGGTTTTTAAAAAACATATTGTTCACCGAATCCATGTGATGGGGAACGAAGCATCAAACGGATTTGAGCCGGCAGTGTTTACTGTATGAAAAGTTTTGTGAAGACAGTTTCAGGCTATATGACCGATGCAGTAACTACAGCTATTGACTCTTATGTTTAATCATCCATTGTTAGCAATCAATAATGCACCTAAACATGTGTTATAAAGAATGTTATAATCAACATCGGACAGGTATTAATAAGAACATACTATAGCAATAAAGTGTTATAAGAATGTGTAACTGAGGCATTTATAGGAAACTATAAAGTACTTGATAAAATGACATGAATCCAATAACACTTAAACTAAACTATGACTTGTATGAACAATATTTGATAGATGACTGCAACCTAAATTCATTCATTTGTACAGATAAAAAAATAGTATATTTACTAAGCATTTGCTCCTGTGTAATTAACCGACTTAATGTTTTTAGGTGAATAAAAAAGTCAAAATAATACTGTTAAAAAACAAGGAAGAGCATGCACAGAAAGGAAGAGCATGCACAGAAAGGAAGAGCATGCACAGAAAGGAAGAGCATGCACAGAAAGGAAGAGCATGCACAGAAAGCCTACAGTAAGCTGTTTCTTGCGTGTCACTTGCTCTTGTATAATACATTCAAATAATGTGCTCACTTGGACTCACTGAATTATTGCATGTTACTAAAGCCACCGTGGATGGATATTACAAAGCAGCATCGATTCATATGGGAGACCTTATTCTGTTTACTACAGAATGATTAGTGTGTGAACAATAATGTAATGTTGTCTGGCATATCTTTACTATACAGTCAACTATTAGTGTGATATCCCTATTAAACTGATCAGGCTAATGCAGCACATCAAAAGACAGATTACTTGTCTTTTGCTAAATATGTGTTACATGTCTTCCATTTATGCTGGAAAGAAAAGGGTAACATTGTAAAAGTGTGCAAAACTTCACTACCAATAGTAAAGCCTGCCGCTACCTGTTGAGTATGACATTTACACATTGAGAGCTACCTTTTGAAATCACAATGTTATATAACATTAATAAGTACAAAAACCAAGGACAAATCTAAGATGGGGCATTTTCTCTCTGAAATGTAATAAAACATTCAATCAGCACACCAGAAAAATATCAGCAATTAATACCTCAGATTGATTTTTCTCGACACTACCTATCCAGGGATATTTGAAGGACAATTCATGTGAATTACCACTTACAGCATATATTTTGAATCCACAAACAAAATGACTAAATCTCATTAAAGCACTTCTGTTTTAAATGCATATACAGTAGTTTATTTTGGATGTGTTTTTTTTTTTTTTTCTGCAAACCAATTAAAATAAAGAAAGCAAAAGTTTACAAGAGGAAGGCCGTTTTTTCCTTTTGTTAGATTTTCATATTTGGTTTGAGTACATGATCAGAAATGCTCAAGGAGCAGAAAGCACATTGATTTCAGCTTGTTCTGTCCACAGACAGGCCCTGACAAGGTTGTTATAACAGTTGGAGAGGTCCATACAATCACTTAATTACCAAGGCTGTCAGTCAGCCAGGACGCTACTGGCTGCATTCATGGCTGCAAGGAGCATTCCACTACTGGGCTTCCTCCTTGATTGATCTGTGCTGATAGCATTGCAAAATAATTACAGTGAATTTCGTGATGTGTGATTTTATACCAAGTTCATGCTTCAGAAAGGTAATCGGAAAGATCAGAAGGGTCAGTGCCATTTCTTATTACCTGAAGTCCAAACAAAAGGGTAAAATAACACAAAGCAGGGCTGCGAGGAAGAAGGATGGGAGGAAAAAAGGAAGGGAGACACAACGCTAAGGACTGCTGAAGGGGATTGCAAGCAGTTCGTCAAACTGTGCAAGTGATTTCCTTCTGAGCCAACAAATGGCAGATTGGTTTTGTCTAACGTAGGTTTAGTCAAATCTAAAATGATCCAGAGGTTATTATTAGGACTGGCATTGCTACTGACAGGCTGTTGAAGGCTAAATGGGGGGTATATCTTGTTTACAGGAGATATGTTTTAACTGCTGTCATATATGGTTAGGTATACACCAATAGTAAGCTCTGGTTTAAGATACCAGTTTAACAATTAAATCTGTTTCCTCTGGGTTCACATCCAACCAAATATTGTACACACTAATTTGAGCACCATTAATGGAATTGATACCAGTATCACTACTAAAACCCTATGTGTCTTTCTTGAAACTAACATGCCTCAGTGTTGTGGGTACAGTTGTTACTAAATGGCAAAGCATTACAATACAGTGTTTACAGATGGAATTATACACGTTTGAAGAGCCTGCATCAGTGCCGGGCATTTTATACATGTATCACCGAAAGCATGACTCAAAGATTAAAAAGACTAAATAAGATTATACAACAATATCTATCTTTGTACATTGCACCCCTAGCTAGACTGCCGCATTTCCCAGTCAGTTCAGTGATACTATGTGGCCGCAAGAAAGTTACTGAATCATTAAAACCATTGAATAATTGATAGAAACAGACAACAGGAGCTAACTAGAACCGTTTCCTGCATATACCCACCAGAAGGTAAAATTGCATTTTCATTTTTGGGAGATGTGGCATTCTGGCACCGAGGGGGGTGTGATATATTTATCGATGTAATTTAAAAGAATGTTTAGCCAGGGTTTCCCATTGAGATGGCAGTGGCATGTTTACAAGGGCGCCCTGTAACAGGAAATCAATGAAAGGGTTGTTGAAGAGAAGTGGATTTTACAGTGATAGGCGCTTGTTTATTTGTTTAGTGCGTCTGTGGACAAATGACACGAGTT
>NC_081200.1:37670299-37682799 GCF_902713425.1 Acipenser ruthenus | reverse complement strand
CTTCCCCTAACAGCAGCAGGGCTGAAGGGAAGGAGATGATGCTTGGCAGCAAAAGGAAACAGAATTGTTTTGACACTGCCATTGAATAACAAGCCATGGTTGATAATCATTGCATAGGCTAATTGCACTCAGCATGTTAGAAGAACGAGCCCCTTCCAAAAAGCTTGCTTCTGGCTAAATGTACCTTTTCCGTAATGAGATGGATCATTTTATAAATTAGGCATATCATTTGCAGCTATTATCTAGTTAAAATGAAAAAGAATGCAGCATAATGTCTATTTGGAAATCTTAATGATCATGTGATGTTTAAAAATAAATTAACATTTTAACTAAAATGGTATATAGACAGGTATGGGAATACAATATGATTAACAAAATGAAATGGAAATATAATGAAAAAAAAAAATAATAAAAGATTGCCTGGAATGAAAAAGCTATGTAAAATGATTGTGTGCGCTGATTTTTCAGGTCCAGTCTCTGGGAGCTAATGTTCTGTTTGCCTGCTGTTTTATTCGCTGTCAAAAAGGATTTGATGCAAAAGCCATTTAAGCATGTATACGACTCGTGGAGGGATTCATTTGACCTCATTATACTGCAATAAAGATGAAATCCAGTTTGTTAAATATCACCGAGCTGCTTCCACTTCACATCACATCACACAGAGGCGTGCATTAAAAAAGGATTCTGGAATCATTTCAAATAAAGAATCGAAGGGGTTAAACCTCACTTGCCAGGAGGTGTTCTGACAAACACAGGAAAAAAGGAGATATGCGAAGCTCTGTTTAAGAGCAGTGCAACTGAAGAAAAAAAGTATGCTTTTAATTAATGTCAATTAAACCATGCCTGTTGGCTTGGCCTATGGCAATTGTTCCCTGTGAAAAGGAGGCCGTGATGGCGACAAGCATTTCAATCTACTAAGTTCTGTCAAGGGAGCTGACTCTGCAGGCATCAAAACCAAACTAAATCAATAAAAGAATTAAACTTTTAAATTGCATTTTGACAAGTATCAGATACCGTTAAGCTTTGATATCATGAATTCCTTAGAGGTAATGCAAACAAGAAGGGCCGCAGTTCCAGATCCAAACAATCAAAGAGGCTTGTTAACATGCGTTGTCAGATGCATCAGTGCTATTAATTACTACAAATTAATGTGACTCTCTCTTCCTCTGGTGATTGGAATAATAATCAGCTTGGAATGAGCGCAGAGAACATATGCATCCCTGCCAAAAATAATAAATCCCTGCCAAAAATAATAAATAGACAAACTAACAGACGTCTGCAAATGCTTATGTTTACAGTCCCAGTAATTTGCTTCGTGCAACCACCACAACACATCCCCTGCTAATGTACATCGTTTCTTGTAGCTTGACTGCCAGTGACCTCGGAGATCACATTTCAACCTTACATTTTAATTGTTGCTGAGCTTTAAGTATGCTGGTGCTGATGCTGATTTGTGTGGCGCCGCTGCACCAACAAGCTGCCACTCCTGACACTTAAGACAATAGGGTGTTATCAAATTGAACTGTATTTCTTCCGACAAGAACTGGTGTAGTGTTTTGCAAAATAAAAAAAAATCGCATAGGAAACGGTTCCAGTGAAAACATCCTGTCACTACTCTCACTGCGGATATCCTTTATATCATAAATATAAAAATGCACAGCCCAATTAAAAGCCCAATTAAATTAGGGTTCATGCAGAAAGTGTAGCCACCACTAAACTGAAGCTCTAGCTTGCCAGTAGTGTCTATTTCCTCAATACAGGATGACTTTTGCACCTTGTCTACACATTTTGTATGATCTGTGGGCATCCTATTAATGGCCATGCAGTCCCAGTTTATTTAAAAGACAGGTGCTGCTGTTACATCCATCTTTAAACTGCAAACCACGTACATGGAACTTCACCCTAAAACATGAAAAAAACCCATTAGTGTGAAGGCTAAAATAAACCCGAATAAGTTTTTTAGACAAAGAAAAAAAAAAAATAGTTTAATGCAATTGGTTTCAACCTAAATATTGCAATCCTGTTCTACAGATAATATATAGAATACGTGAATAACTGCTCAGGTAATAAAACTGTTCTGTAAAACAGCTTGATAACATTTTGAATGGAACAGTGCTGTGCCCTTGTGGTGCCAATGCTTAAAAAGAGAGGGCGGGGGTATATTTTCTAGTTTAAGCAACAAAAGCTGTTAAATCATTGTCAGGTGAGTCTTCTCTTTGTCACTGAGCACCAGCTGGTATTGCTTTTCTTACCCTTCTGACAATACTTAAAACTCTACTTGATCTCATTCCCTTGATAAATTTGTCCTGGATTCCACTTGGATTTAGTAACCCCTGACCTGCAGCCATTCAACCCTCTCAGGACACTTGGCTCAAACTGCCATAGTTCACAGTAGATCTGTGTGTCTAATGTAGGTGGCTGCAGAACACCGCTCTCTAGGTTTTTATTACTGCTGAAAGGTTGAGATACTTCCTCTTGTTAAAACTGCAGAGATTTGCTCCATAAAATAATTCCGATAAGAGAGAGTTCAGACAGAATGCCATTATTCCTCTGTAATCTTTCTGTGATTTCCAGATCAAAAATCATTTAAGATCTTCTGGGATGAAGATGGGAGCATTCATTTAAAAAATAAACCCTATTCTCCAGTGTAAACTTGAAAGAAAATTCTCATAGTCTTTTAAAACAGTGCCCTTGCTTTGGGGAAATACAATTACAGTTATAGTGCAGTATCTTGTACATAATTTATTTTGTCTTAAAAAAATGTAAATGTTATACGAAAGGCAGGATGAGAAAAAATCAAATGGTAAACTGCATTTAAGAATGAAATGACAATCTTTTTTTTTTTTCAAAATAACTAGACAGATACATGACAAAAAAATTCTGTTGGTATGCCAAAATATTTCAGTAATATATTTTGTATTGTACAGTATTTATACCATGCATTCCCTCAGCTTTTTAAATGCCCAACATTTATATGCATTTAGATGTAATTATGTTAATGTAGTATTTTAGCTCTATGGCTGTAGGTATAGTTTTGTGAGCACTCCATTATTCATAATCATCAAATGTTGTTTTATTTAGTTTAAGTTAAAGAACACGGCTGAAGTTCATGAAAGCGAATGCAATGGTTTTTTTTAGGATGCTAAAATAAAGGGGTCTGGCCCTGTTTTTTGCCCATCTTAAATGTCACATTTCGCAAATGTAGTCATGGTTATGAAAACTGAGTGCAGATTAGTGCTAGTACTTCAGTGTATCAGAACACGAATTTGCAGACAACAGCTGCAGCGAATTCCCCTGACTGAGAAGAATTACAAGTATTATCACCTAGATCATTAAACCCGGTTCATAGATTGCGGAATGGCTTCAATCAATTCATCCAGGATAACTTGAAGCCAGCTGGACCCCCTCCGTGAGAACTTGACTTAATTGGCCAATAAGTGGCAGGGAAAGGTGCATGCTATTTGATGAAATTACAGTCTGAGGAAGTGATTACAGTTTGGAGAACCACTGAGGGTAGGCTGAGGGTCAGCCCTTTCAAAGGAGGTCCAGATACTGTCCACTGCTAAGTGCTGCTGTGAAAAATGTTGGCCCACTTGGTGCTCAGATGTAAGGTGTATCCAGGTCATTCTTCAGCTGAGGGAGATGAGCGCATTTATCATCCCCTTGGCCTCATTTCTGTTTTGGCAATTGTTGTACACTAACAACTCCTCATGTTTTATAGTGTTTTTCATTATAGCACATATTGTTGGCATATCAAAAATATTTATGTAGTGCTTCATCCATCTTGCCCAGGAAAACTCTGCTGCTTTACTACCTTGCAGAGTCCTGTAAGATTTCTATGTTTATACATTCAAAATGCATTCCACGCTACATACTGTGTTTCTTGGTTACCATCATGTAGATTAAGGAAACATACTTGAATAAAAGTAATACTTTGTACATAAAATGGATTGCAGTGAGATATTCCCTAAGGTGATGCATTTGTCATTATTTTTTTGTCATAGTAATTTTTAAGCTGCAATAAGTTGCAGGCCAGCTGACACCAATTTATATATATATATATATATATATATATATATATATATATATATATATATATATATATATATATATATATATACATACATACACACACACATATAGGGCAGCTGGCTCTTTGAGCTAAATATATATATTTAATTATTCTAAGACACGGCTGCTTTGCTAGTCTACATCATATTTTCCTGAATTGCTTCTTAGCTAACAAGGATCTGAGTAAGGTCTCACCTCCTTTGAAATCAACCTCTGCAATATTCATGGCTAAAATAGCTTAGCTGAAAGGCTTTTTCATTCTCAGTATTTTTAGCATGCGGCTAATTTAGTCACCGCAACACTCCTATTGGTTTATACATTTCAGAGGTGGAAGTGAATTTACTTATAAAAGACTGTCAAGCTGTAAATAACATTTAAAGGACTAAGAAACAGTAAATTGCTTTTAATGAGTTTGTATGTATTCGGAATTTGCAAATACGTGCGTGTGTGTGTGTGTGTGCCGTTCTTCATCCTAAGGCACTTGAGATAATTACTTATTCAGAGAGCGCGTTCACTGTCCCTTGTAAAATGTGCTGCACATTAATTCTGATTATGTACAAAACCCACCTGCAAGGGAGAAGCTCTGAATCAGTAATGCTGGTAAAATGAGCAGTCCTCCAGAGGCTCTACTGAGAAACAGGATACTGGACAGAATTAGAATCTTGTAGCTAAGGCTATTCATAATGTCATTAACATAAAGGCAATTAAATGAGTTTTTAACCTTCCACCTTTATTGTTATTAATGAACATTTAATAAAAGCACAGGAGATGAAGACCAGTAATTATCTCTGTGCCAAGCGATGTGATGGGTTTAAATAGAAAAGCAAAAGAAATGATTATTGTGAATATTTTCAGTAGCAGAAACCCCAAGGAGCAGCTCTGTCTTGTTTAATCACATGACACTGCAGCACCAGGGTTAATTAGATGTGTTTTTACTATCAGCGGGCATGGCAAGGTAAAATGTAAACCACTGGTATATCATCCAAAGCAGATATGGATTTTTTGCAGCTCTTTGAGTCTTAGACAGTGAGCAACTGTAACAAAAGCATGGAAAACGTCCAATCAGTAAATATAACCTTCACGTCAAATGAAAAACTACTTACGAGTGATGACAGCAGACCTGCTTCACTTTTATACCGTTCAATATTATTCTAAAACATTACTTAACTATTTCTTTCCTTGGAAAGGGTTATTTTTATTCGTTTTCCTATTCTAGTCTTAGGTTTATAAAGGCAAAAACTTCATTATATTCATTAAAGTTTATACCCCAGATGAGACAAGTAATGTTGCTTAAAGTGTTTGTACTGGTTGCAAGTGATGCTACTTGGGTTTAAATAATAATATATACATTTTTTTTTTTATTGTACTGAAAAAATTATTCTCTATAATCCTATTATTATTGATCATTTTTAGTCGGTATCAATATCTGAAGATTTCATTGTCCTTCAACAGTAGATCCTACTGCATCAACATAAAATAAAAAAACGTCAGGAATATCAACACAGTTCACTTTGATGTGCTGCAGTTTACCATATATATACATACACACACACACACACACAATCAATTAGTGGGTATCATCCCTAAAAGTGACAGCACAATCTAATCAAATATAGACACTACTACTAAAGAGCTATGTTGATAGAATATTAATTAGTGGTTGTTAAACTGTAATACTTTTGAGTGCACTCATAATAAATATTTGGTAGGCTGCAGTGATAAACCTTTCCCAATATAAACTGTGTCTCGCCAGGTTTTTTTGTTCAGAATTCCCCTGATGATACAGAGAAGGGTCAAAGGTAGTTGTCACTGTGTACCAAAGGACTGCAAGCACCTCATTAGTGTGCATGCCGCTTGAACAGAGACACTCTGAATTGGATGTCGTTCTGTACCTGTACATGCACAATTTGTTTAGAGGCCTCTTCTGGGAATTCAGTTTGATTACATTTGTATTGTGTATCAGCTTCATGTTAAGATAATAATTAACAACTTGTGGTTCTTTTTCCAATGCTTGTTTGTTTGCACAGAAATAAAGATGTTACCTCAGTGTCCTTGTTTAATTTGAAAGCACCGCTCTGCCAAATTACGACAATTAAGGATGACAAATGCATGGTTTTTTTTTTTTTTTTGTAATTATTTTTGGTCACAAAGTCAAATTTATTTAATAAAATGGATGTTCAGCCTACTAAACAGTTTTAAAGGAGCTTGCAAGTAACGGTAGATTTTAATTGTGCTTCCTTTGACAATATACCAATATCATTGTTGAATTACAGAAACAAGCTCAACAAAACACAACAAAAAATAAGAATTTCTGACAAAAGCAATGTTGCTGCTTATGGTTTATTATTATTATAATTATGATTATTATTCAATAACATTATATTCATGAAGCAGTGTAGTTTATCTATGGTAGTAGTTTTCTCTATAAAAATGACATATGCATGGTATACTACATATACTGTATGTAGTTATGGATGACTCAAATACACAACACCATGTGAAGAACATCTTTTTTTTACAGAACGTGTTCGCTTTGAGTTCCACCGACCTGCCACTTGGCTTGCCTGTCTGGATACATTTCATGGAGGGCCAGTTGGTTGGAGTGGGCAAAGTTATTCCTTTCCAGCCATGTCCTTAATCATTCAATTTCACCAATTACACACCTGATGTGGTCCTAACAGCACTCCAAGACCTTAGTTGCCTACACCTGCTATAGGGGATAACAAACAAGCCATATATTAAAAAAATACATCTATAAATAATATCTCTAGATATTTCTGAATTATGTAAACAAGACAACCAAAACCTGCCTAATGCAGCTAGTCTGTTATCCTTTATCATTTTTTGTGTTCATCATCTAAGAAACATTTGACAGTTCATAAATTTATCTCTCTCAAGGTCAACTGCTATGAAAAGGTACCGTGACCTTCTGACACCTTGTCCGGCATGATGCTGTACAAGGAAAACGTACGTGCCTGTGTGTGTGTGTGTGAGCTCCAAATGATAGCTCTCACTGGTAGCCTGTTTCAACAGCTTTAGATTTCTGGTTCCTAGTGTTTTGCACATTGTTATTTTAAGGTCACACACACACACACACATACACTTGTTCAATGAGCATGGGCCTAGTTTATGATTTAACAACCAATATTTATGGGCCTGCAGAGTGAAAAGAAGAGGACGGCTGATGACACGCTTTTCGGAGGACGCATGAGTTCGTGTTCGTCTCTCCTGAGTCAGCGCACGGGTTGCAGCGGTAAACTGGGCTTAAGATTGGGCATTTAAAATTAAAAATTAAAAAATGGAATACTTCCCTATGAAATAAATCCGCGGTAACTCTGACATTGTGTGGACTGAGTTAAAAGCACCCCAAGGAAACACGAGAGATCTTCCTATTGTAGCTTAAGACAGTTCAGCATAAATACGCCTGGTAAGTCAAATGGGCTGGTGAACGCTGTCTGAACCTTGATGAGCAACACTGGCTAATAGACCGGAGACTTTTAAAACTCACATCATAATTTACATGCAAAAAAAAAAGCATAGCAGGAGAACATTTCAATTACAAACACGGCTAAAATCCCTTTGCAATGACAAAAAAATTATAATAGTAGAATGCCTACAGGTATATGGCTAATTAACTCAGATCCAACTGTCTTAGGAATGCACACTAGAAAAAATGCTTACACTTAATATTCCCTCAAGTAGATCTTCAAAGCTAAAAAAAATAAATAAATAATAATAAAAAAAATGTTTAATGTGTTTATAAAATGCAATAGAAATAATAATTTAAAAAAAGGTTATAAAGCTTATAGGTTTGCCAAAGTAATCAGCCAGACTGCATAATTTCATAAACTATATGCAAACCAATTAGAACATTTTACTTTAAAAACAGTATAGCCCTCAGCAGAAAAACAAAACAATTGATACAACAACAAAAGTGGTTTAGTTGGCAACTATTTAGTCATTTTTCCAGGAGAAGAAAAAAAAAAAAAATTAAATTATGCATTGCATAGATTATATCGTATGATTATGTTGTTTCACTGCATTATGTACACCAGTGCACAAATTCAAAAAACCTCTGACAGATTGCTAATGAGCTGTTGTTGGAATCTCGGAATATTCTGTTATCTTTTGTCCATTCACAGTTTCTTCAGCAGCCCATCTGTGCGTGAGATGTGGCCCACTGTGGAGCCAGCAAGCTGGGACAGCTTCTCCATTTACACTCCCTGCCATCGCAGGCCTCTGGGATAGGCTCGTACTAATTAAAGTTTTTAACAAACACTTTGTCAGCGTCTAACAGTGCTACCTAACTGTTTTTGTTAATATGTGGAAATGCAGTTATTTTTATGATACATTTTCTTACACATATAACCATGGCCAAATGTTTAGAATTTTAGGATTGAGACATAATTTAAAACTATTACCAGAAGCCATAATAGTATAGTAATACAGTATTTCATGTAAGATTTCAAAATGTGTCATTGTTCAAGTTGTAAATTTTTCATTATGTATATGAAAAACTACAAAGTGGCATGTAATAATGTGAAATAATGTATAATGTGATATCTTGTAACAATTGTAAGTCGCCCTGGATAAGGGCGTCTGCTAAGAAATAAATAATAATAATAATAATGTAATTCAATGTGTTAATGTAACATTATTTAGCAGGTTTCATTCGACTTTATGAAGCAAAATTAGTTAAATTCTATAGTGGGATGCAAAACATTTGGCCATAGCTGTACATACACACATGTATTACATACCCAAAATGCTATTGTTTAAAAAGAATAGTATTCAAATATTAGTCAATGGGGGCAAATATTGTATTTGGGCGATAGCTAGCAGGGAGTGCATCGTTTCATTCTATCAAGGTCAATTTGACAGAGACAAACAAGGGCGAAAGCTTCCTACTTTATAGTTTACATACCGGCACACCCCCATTACCACTCTGCACTGATCTCTCCTCGTATGTAAAATATTGCAATGCCAGGAGGTTCCGGCTCAGAAGCACAGGTTAGGCAGTACCTTACTGCGTGACACATTCCCAGTGCTTCAGTCAAGCAAAAAAAAGACAATGCTGTAAATGAGATGGGACAAGCCCTTGTACTTTATTTAAATATACTTGTTTAGTTTGCAAATATAGTGCCACTGTATATTAGCTCCTTCATCACAAAGGCATGCATAACCATCATTTCATAGTATTTTTGGATACACTTCAAAACACACTTACATGTATAGCTGTAGCCAAATGTTTTGCATCACCCTATAGAATTAACACATTTTGCTTCATACACAGATTGAATGACATACTGCTTTGTAGTTTTCCATATACTTCACGAAAAACTGACAAAAATGTAAAAAGAATTACAATTTTGAAATCTAACATGAAATACTGGCTTCCGTTAGACTTGCAATATCATTTTGTAGTTTCTTTGATTACACAATGTTAAATAAAAGCTCTAAATTATGTTCATATAGTTTTTTATTTTTTTAATTATGCCTCAATCCTAAAATTCTAGTTGATGCAGAACATTTGGCCATAGCTGTCGTTACACTATTGTTATCGTTCAGTAATATTTACTACATGCACTTAGCACACAATTCTGTGATCAGATGGAACTCCATTCATTAAAAACATATGTTTAAGTTACTTTCTTGATTATATTACCGTAAAACTTCAAATAATTGCCGGTCTCCAATACTCGCGGGTCTCTAATAAGCACTGGGGCTGCTGGGAAATATGGTAAATAAACGCCGGGTTATGAACAATGTTTATGAACTTATTTTTCATATTAACGCAGTATTTCATGCGGTTGTTTTGCAATGAAGATTCGTTGCTGGTTAATTTTTCATTGATTGTCCATGCTTACTAATGTACATGTTTTGAGGGTGAACAATAAATAAATGTGTTAATAAAGATGACACCTATTGCTTTTATTCATTTTAAAACCATGTTTGTTTCTTTATTGTGCTGCAAGCCTACCTTAATACACGCGTGTGTTCTGATATTTACAGGGCTGTCTTTAGTGGATTTTACTGTTTTTATGATTATTATAATACAAACTGTTATCACCCACTGACACAACCTTTAATGATGTTGCTGGAATGTTGTAATTTACTTATGTCGTTTCTATAAGGTTGTGTGCAGGCAGCTTTTTCATGATTGCATCTGAAGTATTTGCAGATGTTAGTGATCTTACATAATAAACACAGAGTCTCAAATAGTCGCCAGGGCTACTGGCAAATATTGTAAATAAACGCTGGAGCGTTTATTTAAAGTTTTACGGTATAAGCATAATCCGAACTTTTGTCATACATTCAGAATTGTGTGGTGACTGCTTTTTAAAGCAGTAAAGGTGAGTCCACCACATTTTCACTTAAGCCTTATACATGTTTCCTCTGCTGAGCAGGAGGTCATGTCCCATTATCATTTGTTTATTTAGCAGACGCTTTCATCCAAGGCAATTTACAGTGCCATGCTTTAGGAAAACAGGCAGGGCATGCTGGAAGAACACTCATGTTGAGCCGCTCACCAGAGCTCTATTGGGTTATCGTTACATATAATTAGCTTTTTAAACTGTCTGCTCACATTTCATTTAAATAGTGGGATATGTCTCCCAGCTATGCTAGGGATCAGCTTCCATTAGTGCACCGATTATCATCCCAAATCAGTAGCATTTTAGCATTTTAGTGTCGAAGGTTCATGTAAAATTCCATTTTCATGCCTTCGGGTCTAAAACATATAAGATTACCGTCAGGAAAACGCTGTTTACGATTCCATATTTCATAGCAGATACGTGATAATAAACCAAACGTAGTGACTGTTCATACAATTACAACAGATTTCATAGGGCTAAAGTTACATGTGATGAAATACTAACTGAAAGTTACTGGCACTAGCAATATAAATGTTCACAATAAAATCCTCTGCATTGTGCAGGAAATGTTAAGCTAATAATCAGTCATTCTTGTCTTCTGGGCAACTTTCTAACACTGTTATAATCCTATTTACCATTTTCTTAGGACACCCCAGGGCTGCATTCATCTCTAATGAAAACGATGATAACGTACAGACTGTCAGGATCACATGAAATGATGCATGGCTTACATTGGTACCGTCCTTAACCAAATATTTCACTGTATGACATTGACAATATCAAATATAATTAAATTGAATGGGAGGATCTTCAAGCAGAACTGTTTTTAGTTTTTTGGCTGTTAGCCCCCTATTAACTCTTGCCACTTCCACGCTACCTAAGCCTCTGAGGTGTACTGCTGAATTGAATACAAAATGTCCATGCACAGGAACGGTAACTGTTTCAATGCAAACAGGACCTTTGTTAAAAACAAACAAAAAAAAATACATTCATCATTGATTTGATATGAGCCACTCATTGAGGCATGTTTTTTCACACCCAGCTAAATGAATGCTTAACTATCTGTATAATAGAGATGCATCTGGTATTGGCTGTGGCATAGCTTTTCATACAGGTCATATTATTTCTTCCTCTAATGAATCTTGGATAAGCAAGGTCCTGATGGGCTGTTTTATTTTTAGTCAGAAAGCAATGTTGTTTCACGCAGAAGTCTCACTTTCTCATTCTGAATGCTGCAGACTGTACGACTCAAGGCTCTTCTTTCAACTGGTATTATCATCTACTACAGATATGTAGTGGAAGCAAACTCATGCATGTTCTTATGTTACGTGTTCTTTTTCATAGTATCCTAATCCGGGGGGATACGGAGGCTGCCTGTCTGTCATGCATGCGCATACAGTAGATCTTTGATGTTACACATAGCTCTAATTTTGCATTTACAGGGTTTATGTCACTGTGTGGTGAGATGCACTGTCAGTGCATGCACTATTAAACAACATGTAGAATTACAAATACAAGTGCCTTTAAATGTATAGTTCTTTTATTATTATGCATTTGTTAGTATTGTTATTATTTAACCACATGTATAAATTACAAAATTGACTCACATTTCTTTAACACTGTAATTACACCTGCTGTTGAGTAGTTAGAGTAATTACAATGTAATTAGAACCACATTACATCGAGTGTTCTGAAAAGTTTTAGTAACAATAAAGAGTATCTGGAATTCTACAAAATGATGAACTGAACACTTGTATCATCATCTGCCGGTCCCATCTCTGAGGGAGGCGGGTGCATTCAAACTAAAACAGAGACAGCAAGAACTTCAGTATCATTACTGAAACAGATGCACATGCAGTTAGACATGGCACATTTGAAGTGACCAGTGTTACCTGAAACTCTGTCTTTCCTTTACAACAATTGCTTAATTTGGGGAGACAATGTATTTTTTAGGAACAGCACAAAAGTAAACAAACAGGAGAGGTTCAAGTTCAAGGAAGGAGTCTTGGGTTTTTAGTAAAATGAGTTCAATTTAAACTTTTTACTTTATCAACG